>NC_141325.1:28694040-28696540 GCF_037954235.1 Aulostomus chinensis
GCTCCAGTCTGAGGAGCTGTTGACCTGTGAGTTCTGAGGCTGGGGACTGGGATGAACTCATCCTCAGCAGCAGAGGAGACTCTTGGTCTTCCTTTCCTGGGGAGGTCCTCATGGGTTTAGGGTTTTTGCGACTGCACTCAGGGACACATTCAAAGTTTTTACAGTTTTCTGGACTGACTGACCTTCAGCTCTTAAAGTAATGATGGACGGTGGTTTCTCTTTACTTAGCTGATTGGTTCTGGCCATCATATGAAGCTGTGTAGCAACTTGCACTCTGCACAACACAACTGATGCTCCCAACCCCATTAAGAAGGCAAGAAATTCCACAAATGAACCCTGACAAGGCGAACCTGAGAGGTGAAAACCGTTTCAGGTGATGACATCATGAAGCTCACTGAGAGAAGGCCAAGGGTTCGCAGCGCTGGCAACAAAGCAGAGGGAGGCTGGTTTGAGGAAGCCAGAATATAAAACATATTTGCAGTTATTGAACATTTTTTTCTTTCCTTCATAATTCTTCAATATCTGCTTCATATACCGGTATTTGTTGTCTTCAGTATGAATCTACAATGTAGGAAGTAGTAAGAATAAAGAAAAAACATGGAATGATATATATATATATATATATGTATGTATATATATATATTTCTGAGAGACGGCTAAGCTATCACTTGCGAACAAACAATAGCAATTGCACAAGTTAGCAACTTTAGCCTCTGACAGGTTCTCATTGTTACTGTTAGTGTGTGACATCGTCACTAAATGTATGGGGATAAGATCGACATCACGAATTGTCTGTCTTCTTTCCACCATTCCAACTCCTGCCATATGTGGTTAGCAGGGTTGCGCGAACTGCTCGGTTTCCAGAGCCTCCAATCATGTTTAGTGGTGATGGCAGATTTACAATTCAATCACGCCATGATGCAAATAACAAAGATACAATGCAAATTTAAAAAAAAAAAAAGGCACAACGCAAATTCGGGCTGCACGGTGGTGCAGTGGTCAGCACTGTGGCCTCACAGCAAGAAGGTTCCGGGTTTGAGTCCTGGCTCAGGGACGGGATCTTTCTGGGTGAGTCTCCATGTTCTCCCTGTTCCTGCTGGGTTCTCTCTGGTACTCCAGCTTCCTCCACAGTCCAAAGACATCAAGAGGGGACCAGGTTAATCCAGACTCTAAATTGACCGTAGGTGTGAATGGTTGTTTGTCTCTCTATGTCGGCCCTGCGATGGACTGGTGACCTGTCCAGGGTGAACCCCGCCTCTCGCCCGTTGACGCTGGGATAGGCTCCAGCCCCCCCATGACCCTTAATGTGTAGGAATAAGCAGAAGACAATGGATGGGTGGACAATGCAAATTCCATCCATCAACCCATCCATTTTCTACCGCTGACACGAAAGCAAAAATGTGCACTTCACCGCAGAAACACCGGTCGATGAAAACTCACCGGCTTCCTGGAATCTCATCCCCAAGCTCTGAAGGTGTTTTTGAGATGAATCTGCTTGACCCACTATGAGGACATCAAAATGTATTTAAAAAAAAAGGAAGAAAAAACTGATTTCCTGTTGCCACCGAGGGGCGCTGTGTCCAATCTGCCTCAAACGTTAATGTTTCTCCAACAATTTCACTGAAAATCTGTCTTTTTTTCTATAATCTGACAAGAGTCCAACAACTAGAGAGGTGCAGGAATGAGTGGAGTCTGCGTCGTTGAACATCCTCTTCCATCGTCTCGAGCTCAATGCCTGATGGAAAGTCTGTGGTTACACGAGCTTGAGATGTTTTGAACATTGTTATCGTACTTCTGACGATTGCATTAACATTTCAAAAATCATGAGTTTTCAGTGGTGAAGGTCATCATGCAGAAGAAAATGTCGAAGTCTCATAAATTCTGGTTCGTCACAATCCAGCGTAAAAATGTCTCTGGCTTGTGGGGCAGGAGGGAGCTCGTGCTGACGCTTGCTACCAGGTTGGCAAACAGAAATGTGTCATGCCTGCAGCGTGTAATAACCACGTGGTCATGATATCATCGTACGGCTACCAGCAGGTCTGAAACTGCACTACAACTACAAAGCTGAACCTAAATGCAGTGAGCCACCAAAGAAACCCCACCAGGACGGCATGGGGGTGTGAGTATGTGTGTGTGTGTGTGTGTGTGTGTGTGTGTGTGTGTGTGTGTGTGTGTGTGTGTGTGTGTGTGTGTATGTGTGCGTGTTTGTGAGGGGGTTTGGATGTTTTCAGGGGGCGTACAGCATTTTAGCAATATGGTCTTCAGAAGTCCATCATCTGTATCCGCACTGCTGCCAGCAGGTCCTCCTTGACCCTGGCCTGACCCCTGGTGACCTCTGCGGACTCTCTGGCTGCAATAATAAACCCTGATCGTGTCATGAATGTGCAGAAATGAGAGTTTGTCCTCTCCGTGCTGAAAAGAGCCATTCCTGTCACGCGGGGTTAGCATCAGGCCCAGCGTTCAGCGTCTGTCGTTGGAGCGCTCCTCTAACAGATAACAT
>NC_141325.1:28701540-28724040 GCF_037954235.1 Aulostomus chinensis
GATAATTCTATGGTACTGCACCGTGCACCCTACACACACACACACACACACACACACACGCGCACGCACATGCGTGCACACACACACACACACACACACACACACACACACACACACACACGGCTTCATCATGTTAATACGATCATCACCTTTAGCGTTGGGTGGATGATTTGACATCTCTCTTTGTTTGGACCGAGGTAAAATGAGTCTGTTAGTCTGTTAATCCACCGGGATTAAGAAACAACAACAATCCCCCATGGAGTGTGTGAGTTCATGTGTGTGAGAGAGAGTGTGTGCACGTGATTGCATGTGCGCATCTTTGAATTTGGACTCTATCCCTTCGACAGAAAATGTGAAAGTGAAGAACTTGTCGGAAACTTTCGCATTTGGGCTTGATGACAGGATGCTGACGGTGGTGTTGATGGTGTTGATGGTGATGATGGTGATGATGGTGATGATGGTAAGGTGGAGAAGAATGGATGGTGCTGGTGCTGGTGATGGGGGGGGGGTACAGGGTAGAAGAGTGTAGGGATTAGTTGATATTTCCCTGGCATTACGTACGCTTTGGCGAACATCTACTTAAGTCCTGCCTTATGCGCCGCTGTCTGGAACACACACACAAAAAGCCCTCTGTCCCATTCACACACACAAAGACTATTAGTACAGTCCAGCTCATCCTCTCAATACGCGGAAGAAAAGAGGGAAAAACATGTTAAGTCTTTGTCCTCTTCTGTCTGGGCCTATTCATTCTCCCATACATGGGAGGAAGAGTAATGGGGAGAAGAGAAAGAAAAAAATTGTAAATACATAGATGATGATTTCTCTTTTGAGGTTTATGGTTGAGGTGGTCAACACAAGTTAGCTCAGAGCAGCTTGTGAGTAAATAACAAAAGGCTGGCTGCCGATCCTCAAATGACAAGGCTGCATTCAACAAATATCAGCAGCAATCAATTACTGTGCTGCTAGACACTATATATATATATATACATATATATAGTGATTTATCCTACAATCTGGAGCAAAAGGTGTCAGTGTCTTTAGCATGTTGCTACAGTTTATCATCAGCTCCGTCTGTCTGCTGTCATTTAATTCAGCGCTCAACCTTTTTCTTTTTTCTTTTTTACAGTATGTTAAACTTTAACTGAGATGGAAAAAAAGGCCTTTCGGTTGTGTTGGTCCAGCCTGGTGAGAGCATCTGCGGCGACGCCTGGGACCCCTCCCACGAGAAGACAGTAAAGAGAAACTAGAAAGATGTGTTCCGACGGCTCCTCTGCCACCCAACAGCGATGCAGTTTAACTGCTTCTGGTGGCAAGAAATACAGAGAAAGACAAAAATGGCGGTAGGCGTAGTAGGGTGCGTATCCACATCCAATAACCTTTTCCTCCTGTAAAACTGTCATGCATCCATACAGAAACATCCACCAACCAACAATATCAACTGCTCTGTCTTCAACTAGCATGGACCAGCTCTGCAGTAGCGAGCTGACAAAAATGGTATGTCTCTGTTTCTGTGGCTGTTTGGCTCCTCAAACCCAGTTTTCTTTCCCCCCCAAAAGTTTGGTAACAGGCCCAGGAAGTCAAATATATTCTTGTCGAGGGAAGACTGATCTGGATACGCCCACTTTTCAGCATTCCAACGGCCCTGTTTCACTGAAACGACTCTTAAAATTCTGTGTCAGCTGAACTTTGCAACCCAAGAGTGTTGTGTGTCGTCTCAGAGCAACACTGTTTATGGTCTGGACTTGTGCTGCACGCACAAATTGTTTGGGAAAGTTGAATCATAATTAGGAAGATTTATGCACACTCGAACCACCGCTTCACAATGGCAGATTTTGCACGCAAACTGCTGAGTTTAAAAGTTCATAAATGGTTAATTGATGATTCTCTTCCTCACTGGCGGAATCAACTTAAAATGTCCATGAAATGCAGAGGGATGGGAAGATGCTGGTGTTGGAGCTGATGAATGGTAACAGTGCTATCCCGCGATGTTACAGGCTGATGTGATGTGTGTGTGCTATCCGCCTCCTGGGACTCTCTCAATGGTCTCTTCTTTTCCTTTACATACTGTACTTAGCCATCGCTCTCCTCTCTCTGCTTTAGTGGCTGCCACTTCCAATCTTTCCTCTCCTCCCATCCCTTCCCCCTTTTAACTCACTCTGAATTATCCATAGCTGCATTGCTCCCTTGCTTTCCCTCTCTTACCCCTCCACCTCCCCCACCCCCCTTTTCCTGTCTGCATGTTTGCTCGCTTCGTCTCTTGTTCTGTCTCTTCCCCATCTCTCAATTTACTCTTACTTTATGGCAGCCTTTCACTCTCTGCATCCTCTCTTCATGCCTCTGCTGCCCCCCCTCTCATCCCTCTCTCTATTCCCTTGCTCTTCCTCTCTCTCTCTCCCTGTGTTTCTCTGTGTCTCTCACTTAGTGTAACTGTAGGATATAGGTCAGCAGGGCGGCTTGGCTGACTCGTGTCTAGACTCAGCCTCAGTCTTGGGGGCATGCAGTCACACAGTGGAGCACATTGACCAGCGCAATCACCGCACCACACTGGAGCTCCATTGACTGCCTGGCTGTGTTGGTGTGTGTATGTGTTGTGTGTGTGTGTGTGTGTGTGTGTGTCTGTGCGTGTGTGTGCATGTGTGTGTGTGTGTGTGTGTGTGTGTGTGTAGAAGAATACATGCAGGCACGCACAGGAAGAAAAGGCTAAGGGGCAAACATCTAAGATATAAGGAGGCTTCGCAGCACGCCGGGCATCTCCGAAAAACAGTAACGCCATCTGTGAGGGAGGAGCGAGTGGTAGAAATGTCAGTGTAAATGCCATTAGTTAGGAGATGATATTTCCAACAGGACAAACATGACCACGGGGCGCTCCTTTCAATTGATCTGAAGTTTTCATGCATGCGTGAATGCAGATTCAGTGCTGACAAGAGCAGCGCTCAGGTTGCATGCAACCAACCAAGTCATGAAGTTTCATGACTTGGTTGGATGTTAAAACCCAAAAGTATGACATGGGGGTTAAAGTGGACGCCGCATGTGTGTGACTGTCCACGCTTTTAGAGTAGAGGAGTTGAATGTCCGTGCCATTGTGCTGTAAAGCAGGCGGGTTGGCAGCTGTATGGCGGTGGGTGCTTCAGGGTGCATCACGCTGTGGGGAAGGGTAGATGGGGTGATGATGATGATGATGATGATGATGATGTGTGTGTGTGTGTGTGTGTGTGTGTGTGTGTGTGTGTGTGTGTGTGTGTGTGTGTGTGTGTGTGTGTGTTGGAGCAATGATTCATTCAAGTGAGTCTCCTCCTCTCGCTCTGTCTGTGTGGTCCAGATGTGTTCTCCCCTCTTTCTCCCTGGATACTGATTCAGTCCCTCCACTCAGCCCGCCAGCCCTCCACCTCCCCAGCCAGACCAATGAGGTGATGGAGGCAGGAAGCACAATAGATGAAGCAGAATGAACCTCTCATATGTCCTTCTATTTTCTATCTACTGACACACTCATCGCTGACTTCTCAATCACGCCATTTATTGATAATTAATTTGTAAATCGTTGTTTCCTAGTCTGCCTGGTAACAGTGGCACCACCTCTCTGCCATGCTGAAATATTGATAGATGAATGGGATCAGAGGTGCTGCGGCACGTGTGCGTGTTGTCAGCATGTATGTTCGGGAGACAAAGTGGGAGAAAAGTGAGTCTCTTTTGCCTTTTAAGAAGACAAATCCAGTCTGTGATGCAGCTCCATGTTACCTTCCTCCCAGCCCATAAATAATGTTCCGTCTACTGTCTGCCCCGTCTGCTTCGACCTCTACGCTCGTCTCTTCTTTCTTCTGCTTTCACTCCAGTTTACCTTCTTCCTCCAATTGATGCTGAAACTGTATTAAGTCACTCAGTGAGTCAATTATAGCCTCTTTCTCTCTAATCCCCCTCGCAGCCCCTGTCTGTCATCCTGTCTTTCTCCCTTTATCTTTAGAGTCTCGTGGGTTAAAAGCATGAAAGAGATTTATTTTTCCGCTAATGAGAAAACCTGCTGGCAACCTCAACTCTCGCCTAACATGACACGTACAAGGAAACGCCCATGTCTACAGGTACACACACTCACACAAACTCGACGGGGCCATGAAAACCTCAGTCACCAGAGTCCTCTCGACAGTACTTCACTGTATTTATCAAAGCAAGACTAATTACAGATGTTTAGATCACGCAGACGAACATCCAAAACTCATTCATCTATGGATTTACACACATTTTGACACATAATGTAAACATGTGCATGCCTGTGCAGGCATACGCACACGCATGGATGGCTGCTCATTCACCCTCCGCGCATATGCAAACACAGACTCGTGTATTCTTTATGCACACACCTCAAACAGACCTATCTGTATCCCCCTGCTCTGATTCGGCTGTAAGGTAATGTTACAGAACATCAGACAAAACTGTCCCAGAACACATCTCGGAGGTATCGCGGCTGTCTCGTTCTTTTTGAGCACCTCCTGGCTTCAGAACTAATTTCAGACACTTGCAGATGGCCTGAAATCAATGGACGCCTGGCGTGAAAACTCATCACAGCGCATTGTGAGGCAGAGACGCAGTTAAGATTACGCCACATTGTTGCCTTTGCTGGCACATGCAATAATGGTGGAGATGAAGGACGCCATGTTATCTGGAATCAATCACACGCACGCAGCCTCTTGATAAGAGAACAAACAACTTGACTTTCATTCAATATCGGACATTTATGTGTGTGTGTGTGTGTGTGTGTGTGTGTGTGTGTGTGTGTGTTAATGTCTGCGTAATAAGAGACGATGTAAGGTCACTGTTAGAGCTCACAGGACATGTCCTTGCTTTCGCTGAAACACTGAACAGTGTATTTTACAGTAGGACTGACATAAAAAATTGTGATCAGATTCTGACGCCATGATTTACTGTTAAATTAGTGGATGTTTGATTTGAATAAACAGTTTAATTTGGGGTTTTGGAGCATGGATATTTTCTTCTCACCATTTTCTGGGTTAAAACAATATTAAAACAGCTGTCTTTTTTTAGCTGAAAATTAGATTAGAATATCATTCACGTCTATATCCTAAACATGAATAGGAAAAACTGTTGGCTTAGTTTAGCAGACAGACAGTAAACAATGGGAAACAGCTAGCTTGGCTCTGCTCAAAAATCCTCCTACAAGCCCATCTAATTGATTTAATTTTACTAATTATCATTTTGTTGCTGTCCCCTGCATTACCCCCACCCCCACCCCTTCCAATATCTGCTCTTGTCCTCAAATGTCCTCATGTCGTTGGTTTAAGGAAGCACGGCTACAACTCAAGACTGACACTGGTTTCTCGTCAGCATTTAAAATGATTTTGCAGAAATAATTAAAGAAAGTTTCGTTGTCTTCCTTTCATCGGAGCACAGCGCTCTGCATTCACGGGGGGACTTTTGTCCAGGTGTGTTTCCATTCTGCTCCTCTAATGCACATCTTTTATTTACGCATTTAATAAAACCTGAATGAAATCTCTTTAACACCCCAAAAGGTTTTATGCTTGGTAGAAGTGGAAAACTTGATGTATCAATAAAATATAGATGAATAAATGACGATGGACAAGCGATTCCCACATCTGTGAAAGTAGTTGTTCAAACTCTCTGTCTCCGTGGTCCTTCAGTCATTTTCATATCCATCCTCTTGCTCTGCTTTTCTTCTTCGTATTTGTGTTTGTTTCAGGTTTGACTGGCGCTCTCGTAATTGCATCACCTCGCATCTTCTTCTACAGCAGTGGGCAGGAGAATTAGCGCTCCGAGCCCTGCTGATCTCGCTGAACAAACGCCATACAAGCAACATGCATTTTCCTTTGCAGAATTCCTGAGAATGCCGTTCAAACTTGTGATATATTTGGATGGACGCTGGGTTACAGTGGAATAACAATCTTAATGGAGTCACCAGTTGGCTTTCATTCAATATTTAAAAGAGCTGAAACTGCTGGCCCACAGTTTGTAGTTTGATTTGTGGGAATATTTCCAAATGTTTGTCATGATCCCTTCTCATCGTGAACACGGAACATCCAGCAGGTGGATGCGCCGGCTCCCTGCCTCATCAGCTGCAGCTGGATGGATGTATATGTGCCTTTTTTTTTGTGCTGTGCTGTATACAGTGTTACACTGATGTAACAGCCCATCATCCACTTCTCCATCTCTCCCTCCTCTTTCACCCATCTTGCCCCAGGCACCACTGTCACTTCCCATCATGCTTTGCTCAAGCAACAAAAGTGATGCTACATGGCTGTGTGCTGCTTTGCCATGTATGTTTATTTTTTTCCCACCTGGACAAGGTTGAGTTCATCTGTAGAAGAAGCTGCATCCAGCAGCCGCAAAGGTCCAGGTCAGAGGCGAGTGCAGGTCCCGGCAGTGAGCTATCTTCATGTGAGAAGCCAACCGGATGCTGAGAGCTGGTCCGTGTGCCCATGTTACGGAACACAAAGTGATGGTGTTATACCTTTGACCAAAGCCCATCGATCCCTTCAGGACAGATGGGAAAAACTACAGCTGCACCCGATCAATGATGGTCAATTCACAAGCCGACGGTCGTCCATCCCAGCACTCCATCATCCATCCTGCCATCGAGGCAAGACCTGCACGTTATCATTCATACGCATCTGCAGTCATATGCGTCACTCTTCTATCCATCATCCCATCAGAGGCTGGAGTTACTTCCGGGCCACACAAGTCCAGGACTTCTTAACATTCCATTGGGTATTGAAGGCACGCAATGTGTTACAATCACATCACCACAGAGCCAGAGTACCAGAGGATGTGATGAATTCCCCGGTTCACCAATGTTGCACACGGAGTGGTCGCTACTGTTGCTTAAACACGGGAACGCCTGTGTTGGAGCGGTGGTGGAGTAAAAAAAAACCCACTGGATTTACAAAGAGAAACAGGTGGATGAGCCCTGTTCACGACACCATCCATCCCTCCATCCATCCATTTTCTATCGCTTGTCCTGTTGAGGGTGGTGGGGGTGGAGCCTATCCCAGCAGCCTTCCCCCTGGACAGGTCACCAGTCCATGGCAGGGCCAACACATAGAGACAGACAACCATTGGCTCTCCCAGCCACGCCTACGGTCAATTTAGAGTCTGGATTAACCTGGTCCCCTCTTAATGTCTTTGGACTGTGGAGGAAGCTGGAGTACCAGAGAGAACCCAGCAGGAACAGGGAGAACATGGAGACTCACCCAGAAAGACCCCGTGCCTGAGCTGGGGCTTGAAAACGGAACCTTCTTGCTGTGAGGAGACAGTGTTGACCACTGCAGCACCGTGCCGCCAGTTCACAACACCGTGTCTCACAACCTTAACCCAGATTCCTAACTGTGTTTTTGGGCCTGAACCTGCTCTGCCCTTACCTTTCCAGGCAGCTGCATTCTTGAGGTGGCAGGAGATCCATCCTGCCACGCTTCAGGTCTTGTGCTTCATATGAAGGTTCCACCGACAGCTACAGGTGGCGTTGATAGATGGTTCACCCATCTCCTGCTGAGTATTTCTTGAACGTGTCAGCCTTTCCTGAAACTGTTCCTGTACTTCCGAGATGGTTCTGGCATGTTAAGCCAGACCTCCGTGACCTCCTTGATTCAAGCAGCCGATATCTAAACTACAAAACATAGTGCTGACATGTAAATTTACCACCTTCAGCATCTAAACCTGTATTATGGGACTCATTTTACGTTTTTCTATGGAAAAAAAGATGTTCAGTGACTGTAGTTGAGGTCGGCTCAGGCACAAAAATACTGGAGAAAATCTAGAGTAATATTAGCACTTTAGTCAGGACTAGAGGATAAACTCTGGGTTTAATAGACTGCTGGCAAAGTCTGAAGTTTTATCATAAAACTCAAAGACAGAGGCCTGAACGGTTGCAAACTGTCGCCCCTCCAAAAGCCTGAAGTTTTGTGCCCCCTCATCTCTCTGGCCATATATACTGTAGACATTTCATGTGACTGCATTTGCTCCGTTATATTTGCTAAGGCAACAAAAGGGCATCTGTCACTGGAATGTAAATACGGACCGTTTTTCCCGGTCTCAGAAGAATACAAGTATTGTGTGTCGAACTGAAACAAAAAGCTAAACTCAGCTTTGTGTCTGGTCTCCGATCAGCCATCCATCACGCTGCCTTCATGCAAACATGAACTCATTAGTCACAGGAGATAATTTGTGCATTAATGCATGTTGTGACATATTTCTGCTGTGAAACATCTTACATTTAAATATTCATGCCACATTTACTGTGAAATCCGACTTTTTAAATCCCACCTGTGCTCCGACATGACGGGATATTGATAGATGACGACGTGTTCAGATATTACAACTTCGACATGGATGCTATCCAACCATTAGGGTTCATTACACTCACACATCCAGAGAGAGAGAGAGAGAGAGAGAGAGAGAGAGAGAGAGAGAGAGAGCTGGGAAATGAAAACAATATTGCAACTCATTGTGTGGTTAACCGTTAATCAGCCTCCTTTTGCTTCTTCTTTTAATCCATCATCTGTCCATCCATCCACCTGTCCTTTCTACCTGTCTGTCTATCCATCCCCTTGTCCATCCATCTATCCCTCCATTCATCCCTCCATCATCCATCCATTTATCCCTCTTTTCATCCCTCCATCATCCATTTATCCCTCCATTCATCCCTCCATCATCCATCCATCTATCCCTCCATCCATCTATCCCTCCATCATCCATTTATCCCTCCATTCATCCCTCCATCATCCATCCATCTATCCCTCCATCCATCTATCCCTCCATGATCCCTCCATCTATCCCTCCATCCATCTATCCCTCCATCATCCATCCATCTATCCCTCCATCATCCATCCATCTATCCCTCCATCCATCTATCCCTCCATCTATCCCTCCATCTATCCCTCCATCCATCTATCCCTCCATCATCCATCCATCTATCCCTCCATCATCCATCCATCTATCCCTCCATCTATCTATCCCTCCATCCATCTATCCCTCCATCCATCTATCCCTCCATCTATCCCTCCATCCATCTATCCCTCCATCATCCATCCATCTATCCCTCCATTCATCTATCCCTCCATCATCCATCCATCTATCCCTCCATCCATCTATCCCTCCATCATCCATCCATCCATGTATCCCTCCATCCATCTATCCCTCCATCATCTATCCATCTATCCCTCCATCCATCTATCCCTCTATCATCCATCCATCTATCCCTCCATCCATCTATCCCTCCATCATCCATCTATCTATCCCTCCATCCATCTATCCCTCCATCATCCATCTATCTATCCCTCCATCCATCTATCCCTCCATCATCCATCTATCTATCCCTCCATCCATCTATCCCTCCATCCAGCCTTGCCTCTTCGATGAAACATTAAAGCCAAAGTCAGACCATCTATATTTCATACAGCATTTTGCAAACAACAGATGAATAAATTATATCATGAAAGTGGGCATAACCTCTGCATCAGCATATCACTCTGGCCTATTTCTCTGCTTTTCTCAATGGCGTGTGTGTGTGTGTGTGTGTGTGTGTGTGTGTGTGTGTGTGAGTGTGAGTGTGTGTAGGGGTAACCATATGTGTATCTGTATCCTGGTGGTGTGTGTGTGTGTTTGGTGTCAGCAGGGTGAGGTGTGTACTCTTCAAGGATTAATGAAAGCTGTGGTGTGGCCCTTCATGAAAAAGAGCAACACTGTTATATTCGCCGGCTTGCCATCACCTCTGTCCCCAACCATTATCATTGCCATAAAGACTCTTATATAATATGTCCAACCATTAATGGAAAATAACACTCGGCTCTAACAAAGGACAGAAATATAATTACCAGTCTGAATAGCACTGCTGCTCCTTATTCTTACCAGAGAGAGAAAAAGAGAGTGACACACAGGGACAGAAAACCAAGGGAAGAACTGAGAGAACTGATAAACATTTAGTGAAAGAGAAAAATTATGAAGGGATGGACAGAGTGAGGGTAATAAGAGCACAGGCAGGAGGACAGGGCCCTGTGAAGACAGAGGCATTATTCCTCCTTTTTTCGCCGCGTGTTGGGGCTGAGTTTTGGTGACACGTTCACTGTGAGTCGCCACTTCAGTCTGCTGCCCTCTGGGTGCTGGTGCCGGTCCCTGAGATGCTGGAGGGCTCGCTTTAACAAAACCTCCAGCCATAGCAACCCTCAAGGTGACTGGCTGTGTTAAGCGCTCCTTGGTTTTGCCTGTCATTGTAGCACGATGTTGCATTTCATGTAATAATGATGTACAGAACTACTTTCACTTTCACTCTCTCACACTGCCCAAACAATCCTCACACCAAAATAATGATTTTCAAACAAACTTATTGTTATTATTCCATATTCTTTCGGCACAGTTTGCGTGCTGTGGGTGTTGCAGTTCCTCATGTCTGTGCAGGTGTTGATGACCGCAAGAAAAAGTTGAACCAGAATGAACTTTCCAATAAAGATGCAAAAATATGATGAGATTTATGTGTGGGAATTCAGTAGTCGGGTGCATTTTCTAGTCACAGCTCTCATGAAGTTAGCTTTCTAAGCCGTTTTTGATTTGACTCCCACTGGTAACTACTGTATAACCCAGAACCAAAGTCTTAGTCCTGTGGAGTCCCCCAGGGACTGCTTCTAGGGCCTTGATTTTAGTTGCTGTCCTGCTCAGCTGTGGAACTGAATTTCTACTGATGTTAAAGGTTCTCCAACTGTAGCCACTTTCAGATCTAGTCTCTAACCTGTTCTCATAAGCTTTGTCCTTAATGTTTTAATGCACTTGTTTCTTGCATATCTATTATATTTCTATGTTCTAGTATTTGTACATGACATTTGACATTCTGAATTGCCAATGTATATGAATTGTGCTGTATAATTAAACATGCCTTGCCTGGTGACCTAATTCTGGCAAAGACTGTAGAAATCTGCAGCAGGAGAACAGGAGCTGCTCTCTCACCACCGTGCTACTGGTACAGACCTTAGGACCGGCTCTATCCAGCGCGGGGAGGACAGGTCCAGGTGACGCCTCCTAAACCTCATTTGACCCCTGTGCTCTCCGCCTATTAGAGGGAGAAGCTGCTGGATTGTTCAAGCCATCACCAAGCGCATGGATGTGTTGCCTTAGATCTCTAACTTTGGGCGATGCACCGTCTCTTGATCAAAGGTCAGTGAACAAAACTGACAAAAATCAGCCTTGTTCTCAAAACCGGACCTTTGTGTGCCTGTAGGCTGCCCTGCATCTGAGTTGCTGAGCCTTCGTGACATGCTGAGGTTTCCCCCCAAATATATACAATTACAATTTGACCAACAAGTGCACTACTTCCAGCATCCTTTGCTGGTCGTCCAGCTAAATGACCTCTGCGCAGGGGGCGCTTCTTGTGTTGTTTTTTGTTAGATTGCCGACCAGTTAGTTCATTGTACTCTAACATGGAAGCTGTGTAACACCTCACCAAACCCGCCTGCCCAACCCAGCTTGCCTCTCTCTTGCCCCAGCACCTTTCAGGCAGAGCCCCTCCCTAAACTCCTCTGCATGCTCAGCAGCGATTCACCAGCTGACTGAGCAGCTCTCTTCTTTTACTCTGCTGGTGTACTTTGACCGCGAGAGCCCAACACAGAAGCGAGAGCTGTCCCCGCTAGCAAGACATCGCCTCACCGCGACCAAAACCGCCAATCAACTTTACTGAATTTACACTTAAAACAGAAATAAATAAATTATATTTATCTGAGTGCCAGACTGTAAAATTCATACCACTGAGAGATAGTTTTATATTAAAAAAACAAAACGTAGTCTGAATCTGTTGTGTTGTGACAAGCTCCTGGAGCGAGGCAGGGCCGTGCTAGCAGGAGTAACTTCCTGTCGTGTTCCTAGTCACAGTGGAGCTGAAGACGTCTGTTGCAGATCAGATTGCACAGGTGTGAGATGGACTCCATGACGGTCAACCATTTGAAAGGCATCCGTCTTTCCATAAGTAACTCCCGTCAAGTCTCCTGCTGCCTCTGCACCAAAAAGTACAGCACTCACTCCACAAATAACTTCTGAAAGTTTGGTAACATCTTGCTGCAAACACTGAAGCACTTAAAGCTTTGTCAGAGGCTTTTTACCCCACCATCCCAGCAGAGTCTCCTCTGTTTTGCACTTCCCGTCCCGTCTGTTGTCCATTTGAAGAAATCTGTGTCTTCCCACCAGCTTCTCCTCCTCTCTGGAATGTATAGGGGCTGTTTTGGAATCCTCCTCCTCTCCAACTTCCTGTCCGTGACACATTTGGGAGCAGCTTTATTCATCTCTTTGTCTGTATGAGCTGAATTAACATCATCACTGATCCCTCCGGTTCTTGTAAGGGACGCCATGTTGGCCATTTGCCGGTAAAAAGCATCAAAGTGCCGAATATGCTGAGGGCAAAAACACACAGGGGCTGCACGTATGTGTGTGTGTGTGTGTGCGTGTGTGTGTAACTGAGTGTGCCTTTGACATTTCTGTGCACATGTGTGTTTGAGCATGTATTGAGTATGTATGTATGAGTAAACATGCCTGTGGCAAAGACAAAGGCATTACAGCACACACAACTAACGTCCAGGGAAAGATGGACCCACAGAACTCGCACGGGGGTGGGGGTATCAGGTGTGTGTCCATATGTGTGTTCAGGTTAGTGTATGAATGTATGTGTGGACGTTTACCTTCGCATCTGAGTGTCCTGTTGTTTCCACACTGGCCTGCCTGTGATTATTTTTCGCCATGCATCCAAATGCTTATTGTGCTGTAGAAGCGTTTGCATGGCCGCGTTATGAATCATCTGTGTGTTACAAATCCCCTCCTGAACACGTCTAACCTTCACGGTTCACCCTCGGAGTTCACATGTTCATCCACACGCAGACTTGAATTACTGACCTCCGCGCGCGCGTTAGAGTGGGCGCTCTGCACTCGTGGATGATCTCCCGCTACTTGTCTACGTTGCTGTGTTGATCTGGCGGAACATCAGCGCAACTACGAGACAAAGAGGGTCAGAACACAGTGAAATGAGTAGAGCTGTCAAGATTCATTCAGTATGGAGACGGAGGAGGAAAGGATCTGCACACAACTCCGAACATATTACATTACGTTAACATCACTATTGCATTCAGTTAACGTCAACAAAATATTTTCTCTTCTCTCTTTGGGCCCATTGTCCTCCCATTTCCTCATTACTTATTGGGAAGAAGAAACACTGATGATTAAAAATTAAAGCCTCTTTTCCTGAATAATGTATCAGTGAGTGGCATATGTTAAATATGTGTTGAAAGCATACATTAGATTTGTTTTGTATACAAATCAGCTCCAGGCATGCACCCCTGGGGGGGGGGGGATTGTAGCCTGGGAGACTTTGGCGTACGCTGACGGTTGTATTATTTAGATGTGCATAGATTTCACTCCCTATTCATCTTGTTGCTTTTATTGTTGTGAATGATTATACTTCACATTATTTCAACCCACAGATGGAAGCTCACTGAGGTGCGTGCGCCGCACACACAAACACACACACACACACACACACACACACACACACACACACACACACACACACATCTACACACCTGTCTTGTTATTGTACATAAAGTTAGATTTTTAGAGTGACTGTAATATGTTCATATCATACATTACCTTACGTTGCACATGTCGGTACATCATCCAACAACTTTTTAACTCACACACACACACACACACACACACACACACGCACACACACACACACACACACACACATTTCAGTGCTTGGTTGACATCCGACTGTGTTTCTTCTTACATCAATCACCAACTGCTGGTAAATTAAAGTAACAGGTTGAAGCTGAATGTAAAAGGATGCTGGGGTCAGAGGTCAAAGAGGCAGCTATTTTTTTAAAAATTCATTTTAATTCTGTGTCAAATGTCTTTATCAATCTTCGTCCTGTTTTATCATCCGTGTCCAGCTTCTGTTTCGTTCAATTCTGGTTGAATAAAAATCTGAGCGTTTTAATGTCATGGATGTGAGGCAAATAAGGATGCAGCTATTAAAGTCTTGTTGTAATCACTGCAAATTTGATTGTCCTTTTTGGTTTTTGGTGGTTCCTCAATTTGAGTTTTCTTTTTTTGGGGGGGGGGGCAGGCTTAGTTTTAGTCTCAGTCTTTTGACAAAAACGTGTGTAAGTTTTTTATATTTTAGTCATTTGACTTGTGTTCATGTCACTCCGTTACCAGGGTCTGGTAAAGGGTGGTTAACCCTGCAAGGAGGCTTGCTGGAGAACACGAGCAGCATCACTGTTTCCCAGGAGGACAAATCTCATGTCTTTTTGCTTTTTTGTAAAAAGTTCTATTGTTTACCGGCAATAAATTCTCAGCTCAGTGAGATGAGCGGAGGACACGGAGATGAATAAAAGGCAGCACCGCTAACTTAGTAGCTGCTTTTCGTTTTAGTGCTACCAGTGTTTCTCAGCCTCGGACGGATGGAGAGTGAAGCGCAGCATGTGGAGCGTTCGAACTGCCATACTGAGGTTTAATCAAGACAAATGTTGCCTCGCCAGACTTGACAACCATCAGCGGCTTCAGCCCAACTGATGCGTTGCAAATGGCAGAGTGCAACAAGACGTTACAGACGTGATCAAGACATTCGTGATGAGGAACAAAGTGTTGAAATTTGAGGGAAAGTGATGAGATGGGGGGGGGGGTTTGACAGAAACAAGAGTTGTGTGGGGGGAGGGAGAGGAGAGGAGAGGAGGGGAGTGACGGGAGGGGGGGTGAAGCATCTCACGCTAACACAGATCATGATCATCATGTTGGCAGGATCTGAAAGATTAGACACATCAATAGTTTATGAATCTCCACAGAGTTGTGCTCAATTCCCTCTTCTATAAATTACTAAATAAGGGCATTTACATCACAGCGCCACGGCAAACTTTTTCCTTTTCTCCACTCTTTCCTTTCATCTTCCTCTAGTTTCAACTTGGACACAGTCCATTTGACCCTCATGAACTGAGTAATAAGAGAGATGAACAGAGGGTTTTAAGGGGGGGGTGGGGGGGTTTGGACTGCAAAGGATGTCTTTAATGCTGTTGTGATTCAAGAAAGAAGATAAAGACAGGAAGAGAGAGAGAGAGAATAAACGCAAAAGAAGACGTGGTAGACACGAACACCTAAAAGACTGACATAATTAATAGATGTGGCCCGCCGATACACATGAATTATGCAACTTTTATATTCAAGAAAATTACAAACACAACCCATTGGGAGAGAATGGAGAGGAATCATTATCTGCAGACTTGAACCTTTGTAAAATGCACCAAATTTTTAATAATTAATCCACATAAACAAATAACACATGAATAAAGAACACTTAAAAAGCCACCCAAGCCACAGGAGTTGTGCGAACTTCCTCTGTAACTTTCCATTTGCGTGGAGAGGAAGAGAGCGCTGAGAGGAAGCAGAGAGCAGATTCAGGAGCAAGGAGACGGAAGTTAAAGAATATGGATAATTATTCTCAGGCATGTGAATTAATTCAGATTCTCTCCTATCGATTCAGATCGCTCTGCTTCCTGTTTTTTATTTCAGTAAAAGAAGTGAAGTCTTTGATGAGCTGTATTTGTTAAAAAGCAATAAAGTTTGTTGTGGGTAAGTAAATCTGTCTCCATGCTCACCTTGTGGGGGACTCGACTCTTTTCTAGGGTCAACAACTCCATCCATCACATTTATCGGGCGAAGACTTGGTGTGAGGTTGAGGTGAGGTTAAGGTCAGTCTCCAGGAGCGCGTGTGTGTGAGTGTGTGTGAGTGTGTGTGTGTCTTCAGACAGAGCTGCTACAGCAGCACGTACAGAGAGAGGAACTACTGGCAAAGGAAAGACAAGGCAAAGAAAAATGTGAAAATACTCAGTTAAAATTGAAAAAGATAATTTACATTTGTGGGGCTTTAAACGCCCCCACGCTGAAGTGAGGGGGAAGCATGACGGCTGCTGTGGAGATGTTGAGGTCATGCATCCAATCAACATTCGATTTTTATTTCTAGTAACTGAGTTTAGATTTTAAAAATCCTTCAAGTGTTGCTCACTTGTTGAAAATATCCCGCTGAACAAAACCTGCAAGTGTCATAGATGTTTGATTGACACAGAGCTGATTTTCAGCAGTAATTCAAAATCCAGAGTCATCCTCCCATTTGTGTTTAGGTTGAGGGAACCACGGTGATGCCAACTTCCAGGTTAGCCAACAAATACACACCAGCACTTCATGAGGTCAAAGAAGTTTTATCGCCAAATCCCAACAAACGTTCTCTCCTGACTCTCTCCAAGTAGAGCAGGTCCAGCTCCTCCCTCCTTCAATGAACCTCCACCCAACAATTCTCCATCAGCAAGCACATCCTGCAACAGCAGCCACCAGAACCTCCCTTCACCAGGCAGGAAGGTGGAGCAGATCCAGGATCAGTGGGGACGAACGTCTGCTTTGACCGGTTGGAGGGAAAGAGAGCAGGAGAGCAGGACAGAGACAAAGACAGATCATGGAGGAAGACAGAGACACAGAAGGAAAGAGAGGGACAGATGAAGAGGGAGAGAAAGGGAAGAGGAAAGGTTGCAACAAAAGATCGCCATCATGAACTGGTTGAAATATAGTCTGAACACACACACACACACACACACACACACACACACACACACATACATACATACATACAGTATATCCATGAGAGAAGGACAGTGGACACGTCACATGAGGTTAGGCTGGTGGTGGTTGAAGTGAGCGGAGGACAGGAAGACACCCTACAGTGACCACATCGACCCTCGGGTGCTCTGACTGGAAATGAGCAAGAGCTGCAACACACACACACACACACACACACACACACACACACACACACACACACACACACACACACACACACACATTCTCTCTCTCTCACACACACACACACACACATATACATGCATGCATGCATTAGCTACAGTCACCTTCAACACAGCAGCACACAGAAAACAGAGAGAGAGAGAAGCTCAGCTGTTGTCATTATTCTTTAATGTGCTTCACCACAAACGGGGTAAAATTTCATATTTTAACTTCATCACCCAATTATCAAATATGAAGTCTATTTAAATTTGATAATTGGGTGCAACTCTAGTTAAAATATAAAATTTTACCGCTCTCTCACTCTGTATCTTATTAAACTAAACAGCAGCAACCGCAGTGCGTGGTGTGTGTGTGTAAGCGTGTGTATGTGTGTGTGTGTGTGTGTATGTGTGTGTGTGTGTATGTGTGTGTGTGTGTGTGTGTGTGGCACAAGTGAAAATTACATTACAGTTTTCATTTGCAGTAAAAGAGCTGCCTGGTCAGGTGTTACTTATCAGTGAATAAAGTACCTGGATGTGGACCCCCACCCCCACCCCCACCCCCCAACACGATGGGGGAGTCGTGAGTGTGATTCATTCAGCAGACGGAACACAGGAAAGCACCGCTCAGCTGGTGGACCGAAGCACAGCAAAGCGTCCACTTCTCGGGGAGTTTTAGACAATTTTTTTGTGAGAGTAGAACATTGAGTGGCGTGTGGCTTACGGAGGAGGAGCTGCACAGATTTCAGTCACAGACAGTCCATCTTTCTCTGTTTGGATCCCGACCCTGGTAGTGACAGTCGAAGCTTGTCGATGGCGAGAGCGATCTCACCCTCCGTGCTGGTCGCTCCAGTCAATGTGTTCTCACCTAATATTTGAACAGCATCAATCAATTCCATTTTATGAAGCAAAGACATGGGAAAATACCAGATTGGCGATCTCATTCCACTGGCCTGAGAATGTTTGCATGTCTTAGGCCTGCTTTTTCATGTGAGAAGTCTAATGGTGCATTGAAAGGGAAGATCTAGCGGGTTCACACAGATTATACTGGGATAAATTCAGCATTGCTTTACACCGAATCCAACCAACTCACGCAATATCAAAGACTGCCCCTCCTACCCCCTCTGTCACTGGAATCTCCTTCCATTGTTCATCTCTGGCTCAGACAAAGACTGTGGGCATTTATTTGTCTTCCTCTGCATCTCCCCTCACCAGAAAGCAGCCAGAGTTCAGCCGTGGCAGAGCAGGAGAGGCGTGTCCAGCGTGTCTCTCTGTGGAGAGCACGAGTTGTGTGCCTCCTAATTGCTGTGTGCCAAAGAGACCTGGGAGCCAATCAAAATGGCCAATCTCTAAAGACGAGTCAAAACTAATTTGTTAGCAATGTACTTTCTGACACCTCACTCTCTTCTCCATATTCCTCAGTCTCCTGGTGGCAGTCAAGGGTTCATTTCGGTGCTACCGTGGTCATGACCTCTCCCTCTCTCTCTCCCTCTCTCTCTCTCTCTCTCTCTCTCTCTCGTCCTCTGGAGCTTCGATGGGAGTTCATCTGGTATGCCTCTCTGGTCGTGACCTGGCTCCGACTAATATGAGAGTGGTGACAAGAATGGAAGAATGACAAAAAAAGAAAAGATTCCCTCTGTTTATAAAATTCTGTCTGGTTCTATATCTTCAGTCACTATCTTGTCCCTGTAGTGTGGGTGCTTGAGTGTACATATGAGTGTGTGTGTATGTGTGTGTGTGTGTGTGTGTGTGTGTGTGTGTCTATGTGTGTGTGTGTGATGAACACACCTCAGGGGGCGTGAGAGCGGAGCAGCTGTGGCCAGGGAGAGAACACACACGTTAGCTTTAGGTTTCATCCTTGGCTTGTTCAGCAGGGAATCTGGCAGCCTGCTGCGAGACCGTGTGTGTGTGTGTGTGTGTGTGTGTGTGTGTGTGTGTGTGTGTTTGTGTGAGATCACGTGTGTGTCTGTCCTGCTGCTACACACCTCATACCTTTTGCTTTGTCACCATCTCCAAGCTCTCTCTCATTGCTTTTCTCTCTGAGGAGCTACTACTTCAAAAGGCAACTTTAAAAAGTGTCTGTTTCACACAGTCAACAATAGTATCACTGAGAGAACACACACACACACACACACACACACACACACCAAGCACACTATCTCAACAGGACACAAAAGTCCCAGAGAATAAAACAATCAGTCTTTTATGGAGCAGTGAGACTGGCGTTTATGTCTGCCGAAGCACTGAGCTTCCTTGAGGCGAAGTGAGGAAGAGAAGAATTGATTTTCTTGTAAAAACCCACATCATGTTTTGGCGTGTGTACACTGAGAGACAGATAAGATTGAAGGTGAGCTTGATTGTTTGATTGAATACACACTCACACACAGACGCAGCAGCAGCTCACTGTGGAGCTCCAGGACGAGCTCGTCTCTCGGGCGGTGTCTTTGATTGTTGCATTAGCTCAAAGTGAGGAAGCCACGCAAACACAGTTGCAATGATGCAACCTCAAAGCAACTCTGCTCCAAAGCGCTTGTAAGCAGGTCACAGTCGCTCTCTGATAGCAGCTAACAAAGGTGAGCTGTGCCATCAAAGCTCCTCTCATCACAGCGTTAAAGGTGCTGTACAACACGTGGCGCCGGCTGACCGTTCGCTCGTGAACAGCAGCACTTAAATCAAAGCATTTGAAAACTTTCTGTAAGAATTTAAAAAAAAACGCTGATGATGATGTCATAATTGTGACTGACCGCTGGACTCCATGCTGGCAGCGGCCCTGCAGAGATGAGTCAGCCTCTTTGACCCAGACTGAAATACTTTTTTTCTTTCCAAACGCACATTTGCACACAGTTGATTTCTGCTGCTTTGGTCTGTTTGACACCATTAAACACCTCAGGTTTTAGGCCTTTTGTTGGATTATTGCATCCAGGATATTTGATGCTTGCTCACGTTTTGCTGGCTATGATGATAACTGACTAACAAAGCTAATAACCACCAGACTGCTGTAGAATCGTTAATGAGCGTCGTTTCTTCAGACTGTTGTTTCCTGCACCTACTCTGATATTTCACTAACTCTCTAACTGAAGCTGTGCGTATCTGTGGGGTTATTTTTAGTACCACTGAGATGCTGTGGCGCTGACGCCAGCACAGAGACGACGTTCGGGATCAGGTTTCTGTGACTCTGCATCCATCACATAACTTCACAAGTGTGTAACTGCGAGCAAAATGAGAGCTGATGAAGTAGAGGGATGTTGTCTAGTCAAGTGCAGCGGAAGGAGACTTGTAAAGGTTGAGCTCCAGGGGGACGGTTGCGGCATCCTTCAGTTAGCCCCGCCCACGGTGATTATGATTGGTTCACAGAAACACAAACAGCTAGAGTATCTTTGTTTGTGACAGCAGAGTGTTAACAGGTTGAGCCATCTGAGAAATTTCTCCTGTGCTGTGGTCCACGTGTACTGAGTCCTCGGGTGAGTACCGAGTCCTCAGGTGAGTACTGAGTCCTCGGGTAAGTACAGAGTCCTCAGGTGAGTACTGAGTCCTCGGGTGAGTACCGAGTCCTCGGGTGAGTACCGAGTCCTCGGGTGAGTACCGAGTCCTCGGGTGAGTACAGAGTCCTCGGGTGAGTATTGAGTCCTTGTGTGAGTACAGATTCCATAATCATCGAGTCTTTTGGTTTTTATGGTGATTTTCAGGTTCAACACAGCAGTTTTAGTCCAGGTTTGGGCCTGGGCCTTATCCAGGGGGCCGTATCTGTCCTGTCAATCAGCACGTTGATGCTGATGGTGATGATTTGTTCTGGCTGGGATGAGCGAGCTTGATTTGACGGTGTCAGAGTAATGAGAACAAGTACGATGAAGCATGTTTTACAGGATCAGTTGAAATTGCCAATCTATTTTAATCTATCGTCACCTTGGGAGAGCGATGTTCCGTTTTTGTGTGGACTAATTGGATTTCAAGATTTATATTGAAAAAAGTCTAATTAGATATTCATCATCAGGGGGAGATCCAATATGATCAAATTAAAGAGCGTTATCTTTCATTCAGGTAACATTCCTTCACTGTCGTTCTCCTTTCGCGTTCTTCCCTCCTTAAAAAAAACTGCATGTTGTTTGAAAAAACACACAGAAATACTACTAATACTTCTTTGTTACATGCAGCTAACCTCAGTACTACTGATTACAACCATCACCGAAAACAGGAATCAGCTTTAAGAAGGGTTTTGTCACTCGCTCTCCTTTTGACCCCCGAGGGAAAGTCTGCATTGTTTGAACTCTCAGCAGTCAAGGGTCCCCGCAGGGGTCACCAGAGGTCAAGACCTCACTCATCAGTGACCTTACATCAGGTCAGCAACTCTGGAGATCATCAGCTTCTCTTAAAGTTATGGCGTTTACTCATGTGGTTTCAAAATGTGGCGATCATTCACAAAAAGAAGATTCCACGCGTTCTCAGATGTGTGCATCGGCTCTTTTCTGCTGCTTCTACACAGTATGGACGCTCTAAATGGCACCTCGTGAGTAAAAGTCGTTCTCATTAGATCCAAACCAGCGGGAACATTGGTCCACAGGTGATGGCCTCAGAACATCCCTCAAATTAACTCTGAAGCAGAAGAGGCTGTTTAGTATTTACGCCCCCACGAGACCGAGCGTCCTGCCGAGGACTCAAGGGAGGCGCCCGCACTGAGCACTCGTAGACGCAGGTTCAAAACGGTCTCAGTTCATGGTACGTGTGAGAATGTGTTTGTGTGTGTGTTCCTACATTCGTACGAGTAGCCTGGTTTCTTGTACTGGTCCGACATGTGTCTTACGTTGTCCCGTGCATGAAACGTTTTATATGTTATGTCCCGACATGCTAGGGAGTCTCACAAATTCTGTCTGCAAGATCTTAACGGTCATCGGCAAAAAAGACAAACGGCCCCGTAGAAAACAGAAATATTGCACTGTTCACAATGTGTCTGCATCCATCAGTAGATATCAATCTGGGGTCAAATTCATTCATCTGCTCCGATCAGCACAGATGCGAACATGGACTGGGGGCAACGTGGTCATCTGCCTCCACCGACACTGGGCGAGCGGCTGGAGCTCTGCTGTCAACAACATCGGTGGAGGTAATGAACCTCGCTGTGTTGTTTAGCAGGTTAACTCCGGTTTAAACACCCGCTTGTGAGCAGGTGCAGTGTGGGGGGGTGCTCGAAGACTGCTTGTGTCATATTTGTTGAGGAAACCGGGTCTGGAAAAGATCTGTGAGTCGGACGGGACCGTCATCACATCAGTCGTCTTACAGGCTGCGGCGGTGGTGGTTTTCACTTGTATTTTATTTTTGTATTTTTAAGTCTTAATGAACGACAATCATGAGAGGAAAGTAAATTTCCAACCCTCTGACCAGCGAAACGTACATGGATGATTTAGCACATTCTCCTGATGATGTCACCAGAGCAACGAGACGCTACGAAGGGGCTGCTGGTGTTTGGTTGGATACTCGTCCAGTCCTCTTGATGTCGGCTCACTTGCAGGGATTCCTGCTTTGTTTTTCTTTGAGAACACAAATCAAACGATGAGTTCACCAGTTGTCTTCCAGGCTGCAAAATAGCAACCAAATGTGTGCGTATGCAGCCTTCACATGAACCCGCTACTCCGTCATATTTACATACCCGGGTGCATGTCTGGAATGGGCCTCATGAAGATGATAACACAAT
>NC_141325.1:28729040-28751540 GCF_037954235.1 Aulostomus chinensis
ACACACACACACAGACACAGACACACACACACGGGCTTGCACAAGCACACCTCGACAGGCACAATCAATTACAACACAATCTGTAATTTAAACCTGCAGTTAAATCAGTTTTACTCCGAATGCAAACACATCATCACACCATGATTCACCTTCTTTGGTTGCTAAGAGAGACAATATTTATAAAAACTCCATAATTCTCTTTAAATGTGCTAATTGAGCTCAGCACTCTGAAACGCCACAAATTTCTCAAATAAAAGCAAATAGGCTCGAGGTAAATAAAGGTTTGCCTCTAATGAATGTAAGAACATTTAGAATAAATATTAATAAATGAACTGAATACACAAGAGCTGACTGCCGTTCAGAGAGCCAGAGAGGCGCTTCCCGGTCCGAAGCCCGACAGACTCAGCAGCATCATCTTCTGATACTTTTACAAATCATTTTTGTGAAATGTCTGACATGTTGGTTTAATGCAGCACACAGCTGACACCAGATCACCTGCGTCCAGGGCAGGGCAGAACCTTCCTGGGCATGTTCCAGTGCTGCGGATTCTGACAGCCACGCCAGTCCAGGTGGTTCAAGGTGCATCATCTTCGACTGAATTTACCAGGAAGTTTAATCACTGCCATTTCAATAAAGTTCACGCAGGGACTGGCCTGGCTGTCAGAATCCGCAGCACTGGAACACACCCAGGAAAGTCTGACGCGCCCTGGACGCAGTCACACCCGGATTCAGTCTACAGCATGAAATGGTTCAGTCGGCATTCATTGATTCATCTAATGACTCAGGAGATGTCAGCAGCATTTACTGACTCCACCCTCAACTCAATGTTAATGAAGTTACAATCACTTTGAATTCTTTCTGATGACATAACCGACCACAAGCATCATAAACACACCTGTAACCCGTGGGATGGAGCTGGGCTACTTCGTACAGCAACAGGGTACAATGAGGACATGGTTATGTAACAGTGGGCGCTAACTAGCTGCTAGCTGCTGTGCAGGCTGCTGGGTGTGAACGCAACTTAAGTTTCCAAGCACATGAGGCCTACGGTGCAACGCCAGCGAAAAACATTGAGCCTGCTCTCATCATCTCACAGCCACCGGCCACTTAATGAGATGCGCCTTACTACTTCCAGCTTGGACCCGCTTTTGACTTCAACACCGCCTTAATTCTGAGTGGCAAAGGTTCAACACGGCGATGGAAACATTCCTCCGAGATTTTGGTCCAGATTGGCATGATAGCGTCTATCAGCCGCACATCCAGCCTGCATTGGCAGTCACCGATGGAGCCAAGAGGATTGGCTGGTCTCATCCAGTGAGCCAGCTCCCAAACCTTTGTCCTTCCCGGGAGAGTTTCGTGATGGCAGCTGCCTCAAAATCTCTGCTGGTCCCAACACTTTGCCCTGTGGGATACAGAGGGTCCGATTCATCCCAGAGATTTTTCTGAATCGCTTCTGCATGTGTGTACTCAGCAGATTTTGTATTTCTGGCCATGTAGAAAACCTTCAATCTCTACTTCAAAGCTCTAAAATACCCATAATGCAACACTGTTGCTCTCTTTAATTGTAAAGATCTGCTGATGCTGTTATCATGTAATTGCTGAATAGTTTATCCACTAATCTCTTCACTGATGATGGAAACAAAAGACAGCGGTCACAGCAAAGTGGGGAATGTAGACAAGCGGGTGTCAGTCATGACGCAACATACACACATCGAGACTGCAACGTGGAAAATAAAGGGCCAGACGGCGGCGTGGCTCAGAGGTAGAGCAGCCGTCTCGCAACTGAAGGGTCGCTGGTTCAATCCTCACTTCTCCCGGTGACCATGTCCAAGTGTCCTTGAGCAAGATACTGAACCCCTGATTGCTCCTGATAGCCCTGTGATGGACTGGTGACCTGTCCAGGGTGAACCCCGCCTCACCCCCAGTGTCAGCTGGGATAGGCTCCACCCCCTGCTCCGCGACCCTTAACAGGTAAGCGGTATAGAAAATAGATGGATGGATGATAGACGCATGTTAGCGCAGGTCTGTTGTCTGGTACGTCCTCCCCCAGTCACCTGAGGAGACGATCTAAAACAGACGGATCATGGAGATGTGTGTTTGGGTTAGGGGAGTGCGTGCGGGACTCACGTGTCTGTGTGTGTGGATGGGGCGAGCAGGAAGCGAGTTTTGAAGGCAGATATAGCAGGATGAGACTGGAAGATGGGTGTTTCTTGTAAAGTGCTCAGAGGTGTCCTGAGTGTCTAGACAAACCTACACGTAAAGCTCATTTGTATGCTCTTATGTGAACCGCTCTCTGTCCCTGAGGCCCCCCAGCTCGCTCTCCCCGAGCCGTACAGTAGCTCCTACTGTACTTTGATGTGATAAAATTTAAATGAGACCTCTCTTGAAACCGCAAATCGTATTTCTGCTGGATGTTGCAGTGAAATACAAATAAATGGCACTTGCAATTTGAACGTGTAAGTTTGAAAAGTGTGTTAAAAAGGTGAAGGATTCCTTATTTCCTCTCCTCCTTCTCCTTCATCTTTCTCTTCCTCTTTAGTGCGGTTGCTCATTTTAGACTTCGCCCTGTAGCCTCGGGGCTGAAGGCGACGCTAAAAGAGTCTAGCTGCGTTACAGCTGGGCCTCTTCACTAAGCAGACCACACACACACTCACACACACACACAAATACAAAAATCTGGAAGCTGGATAAACTAAAAACTCTGCCTCTTAGCAGAAGTGTTTGTGATGGATTCTCTCCTCCTCTGTAAAAGCATCTTTCTGTGAAAACATCGCTGTTTGGCGCCGCCCATCATCGCTGTTCTTGCTTACTTCCTTTCTGGCAGCTTTTTGGTTGAAAGAACAAGTGATTTAGCCACAACAGGGCAGGTGTCTTACCTCGAATTACCTCCGAGGCGAGCATCAAACCTGCTGCCAAACAGCGAGTGTCCGTACACTTGCAGTTGTTTCATGGAGACAGAGAGGAGTTTTGATTTCGTCTATTGGAGTAAATGCTGCTTTTGTTCCTGTTTAGGAAGCGATATCAGACCTGAGCTCGTGTGTCACACACATTCTGAGACACTCCACGTTCACACACTCGTGTTCACACTCAGACGACCCCACCACTGCGCAGAGCCACAACATTGGACTGAAAATGGTATTTTTGCAAGAACCTTTAACAAATACTGCAACTTCCTGTCGTTTGAATATTGCAGCAGGCCAAAACTGAGACTTGTAATTTGTTTTGATTAATTGTACATCCTTACCGTCAGCTGCCTTGTCTTGTTTTGCTTGTTATGTTTTGAAGGTACTGATATCTTTGTTAAGATGGAGGTAGGAAAAGTAAAATGTTGTCAGTGTAAACGTATAAATGTGAGAAATGTCCATAAGTAGTCAAGAAAAGTAAAGTCAGCTGTGAATTTTATGTACAGTAACAATAATTTTGTTCATTGTTTCTTCAAATCTTCGTATTTCACTCATAAAATCCCCTCCTGGCTGCTTCATCAGAATTTTGATCATTTTTTTTAGCTTTGGAGATCCTTGGTGAGGGTTGTTATTCTGGGGTCTACACAGTAAACACCAGGAAGCTCATGTCATACGTGATTCATCATCCGTAACTGAACAACGTGCTCGGTGTTGCAGAAACATTTGAAATCTATAATAGCTTTAATGCATGATTGTATAATATTCCCTTTTACGCAACGTATTATTGAAACATGGAACGTACCATGAGTCTGTGTGTGTGTGTGTGTGAGTGCGCGTGTGTGTTTGTGCTCCTGTTAATATGCATATGTCACAGAGTTGTTTTTGTTTGTGTTGTCCAATGTGATTTTGTCTCTCAGTGTCACAGTGAGTGTCTCATCCTGTGTGTGTGTGTGTGTGTGTGTGTGTGTGTGTGTGTGTCGTGGGTGTGTTTGTTGTATTTCCTTGTGTCACATTGAGTCATCAGTGCACTCGCCATTGCCATAGCGACTCGGTGGTGACATATGCCGTCTCCTCGGCTCGCTGACTGACAGGACGGTTGCCGTGGCGAAATCTGAAGGATGTTGGGACAAACCACAGCTCTTCCTCTTCCTTCCTCCTCATGACAGTCGGCCTGTTTGTCATCTCTGCTTCCTTGTGAGCCCCTGAAGGTGATGAAACAGTGCTACGTTGGATTGCTTTGGGATTTTTCTTGGCGTGGGTTCTGGATGAACCTGTACGTGCCGAGCGGGAGTCCGACCTCCCCACCCAAACAAGTCAGCGTTTAGGAAATATTTCGTCACCATTTGTGTCCCAGACATGTTCTCATTGGGTCATTTTTGTGATTTTTAAGACAGATTTTTCTTAAACTAAAACACCAAACTAGGTTTTGTTTAACAGGGACTCAAGCAGACACAGTTGAGCTCAACTCAAACATGATACATCACATTAATAAAGCTGGAAGACAAAGACTCTCAGCATCAGATGGCGCCTCCCCAGCTGATGTGCCCAGACTTGGTATCCAGCCATTTTTCATAAATATGTCTGCTTGGTGTCATCCACATGTAAACATGCAATGTCCACTGTGTCAGAGGAAGGAAGGAAACTGTTGTATTAGCGTGACTGCACCTCACTAAAAGGTGTGACAGCACTTGTGGTCCTTGTGCAATGAAGAACAGGTCGGTTCAGGAGTGTTCCTGCATTATCGTCACTTCTATAAAACAGAGCCGAGGAGCTTCGTGTGAGGAAGCTGCTGGGACTCCGGTGGCAGGAGGATACAGAGAGGAGCATCTGACCGCAGTAGACAACAGACAGAGGAGAAGCTGCAGCTCTTCAGGTGTCCAGATTTGGAGACTTGTGACGAGAAGCTTTGACATTATCATCAAAAGAAGCAACACGATTGGAGGACAAGAAAGAGAAATAAAAAGCGTTCAGAAGTTTGTCAAACGCTCACCGGCAGAGTGAGAAAGTATGAAAAATTACAAAAAAGTTGCTGTGCACTCAAACTCTAATGTGATGATTAATAATGATAGCAATAATATGATCATATTTGAGGTTTATGTTTTTTATGGCGTGTAACTTTTCCATTCACTTTGATGATATAATCAAAAACATACACAAAACAATTAACTGAGATGCGCAGCGTTTAGTCAAACATCAATGGAATGAGAGTCCAGGTGTACTTACTTACTGGAGTGCTAGGTGGCTACTAGGTGTGCTTACTTGTTGAACTGTTTATTGTCCTGCATGAAACTCAGTGTCATCCGGATAAATTATATTCATTTGACTGTAATTGTATTTAATGAGCTTTGCTTTGTAACGTGATGTGCCTCACTAACTGCAGGAGGCAGCTAACTGCTCCTGTGTGCAACTACGTAGTTCTAATTTTTCAGCATGCAAGTGTAAACAGAGGATCTTTTTTTTATCAACTGGATGGTGTTTCTTCGTCCAGCTAAAACTAAAACTTGACCTTCAGCAGCAGACAGAAGCTGCGCGGTTTTCATACTGTAAGATTTTACATGCTCCCGTTTTTAAAGTTTGCGTGCAATATTCCGACTGTATTCTCTGTCATTGCTGTATGTGCGGTGATTATTTCATTTCTAAACTCTTCACAAATGCGGGTCTCGAAAAACGCCGGCATAAAAATTATGAAGCCAACCCCACATCTGATGAATGTTCTTGGTTCTCATTTTCATGACACCACACAACATGTGCACTTCTAAATAAATCTGTTTTTGTTTGTCAAGGGAGACGATGAAGTTAAACTGATAAAAAAAAATACAGTCCTAAGTACTGTAAAGCAAATATTTATCCCTGTGTGTGTGCTTGAAGGAGACTGGATTTAACCGCCTTCCTTCATTAGCTGCTTAATTCACATGAGTAAATGCCACGGAATGTATTAGTAACTATAATTTCCATTTCATGTCTGCATCTCTTTGTGTTTCCAGATCCACAAATGAATGACACAAAGGGTGTCTCTGCAGCTCTCTAATGGGAGAACAAACTGTGTGAAGAAACAAAATGTCACCAGGCGGTCCCCACTCAGCCTCCTCCCCACTCAGGGCATACTTAGCATTTAAAGCCTCCACCACCCCACCCTGAAAAAGGCGTGCTAACATTTAGCAGCGGGGAAAGTGAGGGTAAGGAGGCACAGACGGGCTTCAGCTAGGCTGGCAGGCGGCAGATTCCTCGGGCACTGTGGTGGAGCCGTGGGGAAGTTTTTAATTCCTCCACCCTTATGGTTCACTTGTCCTCCAGATCCCCCATGTGAAGCTCCGCTATGACCACTCATGTGTGCACTGCTTTTGAATTATTAACGAGAGAAATAAGGGAAGGAGGAGGCGATGGAGAAGGGAGGGGGGGTGGGATGCAAGGGGAGAGGAGAAGTGAGAGGGGAGGGTGGGAGTGAAGCAGCGAGGAGGAGAGGTGTGGAGATGTTGTGGAGAGGTGAGAGGGGAGGTGAGGAAGAAGGTGAGAAGAGCAAAGAGAGGTGGGGGAGAGGAGGAAGGGTGAAAGGAGGTGGAGGAAGAAAACTGGACAGTGAAGAAGTTTCTCAGAATGACGAGTGAGTGAAATCAGTTGCTGGTCACTCTGGAGCTCTTCGGTCAGCCGGTTTGTGCATCCTGATAAAGCGTGTGAACACTTTTAATAAAGCCACGTTCACACGCCACTGCCGCCAGTCGCCGCCTCCCGACTCAAGATACTGACGCCAATCAAGGAGCATGAAGCTGTTGTGGTTCACCAACGTCTGCATTACTGATCCATGGCAGGCTCATTCACCACCACACCTCTGTTTGCTCTGCAAACTGTTTTGTCACACACACACACACACACACACACACACACACTCAGGCACATACACGTGAGAGGTGACTCGGGGAATGCCAGGACAGCAGGTGTGACACACGAACTGGGTGAAAGAACAGATTTGGGATGTTAATAATGAACAGCGAGCTTCTGAATGTCTTCACTGGCGGTGCAACCATGTTGGTGGGTCCCATCATTCTCTGCTCCTCGCCTCGTTGGCTCTCGTAGGTCACCTGCACGTCTCAGGCTGCGACTCATCGAGCAGTTCACTCACAGCACTTTGTTGCGAACCCTCAGACATCTTTGGTAAATCCTTTTGTGTGAATGAGACCATTTTGTGACGACTTGGTGCACAGACGTTCTTCCACATTCTTCCACACTGACCTTGAAGTGTCATTGCACACCCTCTTGAACTGTGAACTCGTAAAGAACAGAGACGTGAACTTTTCTCATCGTGGGTGACAAAGTTGCATTCCTTTTCTATTTTTCATTTTCCACATTTTTCATCCCAATGGTGTATAAATTCACCTCACGTGCTGCTGCTGATCAGGTGCCCCCTCAACCAGAGGAGGCGCAAGCGCAGCGACAAGCCTCTCCCAGCCGATTGTGTGTGTACAGAAGCAAGCTGAAGACCACATGGGGAATCAAACCTGTGAGCCCGTGTTGGTAGTCAACAGCACAGTGGCTGGACACTCCAAGGCAGGATGTACAGTAAATGGTCCTCCATAAAATGCGTCAACTCGATGTTACGATTGAGCGTTGATGTTTAGTTTGTTAGAGATGAAAGGTTACACACACACACACACACACACACACACCAGACTATTATACTCTACTACTGTATGAACAGAACTGGGTCACACTGATGCTACGCAGCATGTCTGTGTTGGCGGCGTGATGCCGCAGTGACACCTGAGAATGTACAGCACTCACAAACCCAATGTCTACCTCACACAGGTAAGGGACTACTTTCAGACGTATGCACACAGATGTACGGCGCATGCACATTCCTTGTAGATGTGTAATGAAGAATGTTGATCCGTTAAATAAAATTCAACACACACACATGCATACATTCATACAAGACAGGAAGAAGGAGGGCGCCCATTAGTCTGCATGCATGTATGTGTGTGTGTGCGTGTGTGTGTGTGTGTGTGTGTGTGTGTGTGTGTGTGTGTGTGTGTGTGTGTGTGTGTGTGTGTGTGTGTGATGAGGGGGTATATCCTCCTTGGGGAGATGCCAAATAGGCCCCCCCCATCCTAACATAGACATACAAACACACGCACGACACAGTATCTTGGGAGTACAGTAAACCCTAGTGGATTTGTAGGATGGCCTGGATTGTTCATTAATAAAGCAGCGGTGTGTGCGCGTGTGTGTGTGTGTGTATGTGTGTGTGTGTGTGTGTGTTCGGGGGCAAAGAGAGTGAGGGAAGGGGGAAACAGGGAGGAGGGGATGGGGTACACAGTATTAGACAGTAATTAAATAATCATCTGTGTTGCTCTCGTTTACTCCTTCCCCCTCATCCTCCCCCTCATCCTCCCCCTCTTCCTCCTCTGCCTTCTCCTCCTACAGCACTAGCGGCCACAACACCTGTCACAACTCATCACCCTCACATACACACGCGCACACACACACACACTAGAGAAGTGAAAAGGCTACAGAATAAATCACGTCAAACGCATACACACATTATGGACACACACAGAGTTTTATTAAGTATAAGCACTCATACATAAGTGCATACATGCATGCGCGCGCACACACACACTCTCTCTCTCCTACTTGCATGTGCACACAAAAAAGTTGATAAGGCACACAGGGGTGCTATGAGGTGTGATGGGGTGTATTATAGGAGGGGCTGTAGTCCTCTTCACCTACCTTCTCACCCTCCTCACCTTCTCTCCCTCCTCCCTCCTCGCTCTGTCTTCTGTGTCCAGTCCAGCCAAATCCTGGATGTCAAGAGCAGGAAGGTGAACCTTCGAATGGCGTCTGTCGGCAAAGATAAACTCCACGTTGTGATGAGGTCACGTCTGACCCTTATGACAACATACGCAGAACATGTAAATCACAGCTGCATTGTGACATCACGGCGTTCTTCTTTTTCATGCTTATTAGTTCTCAACATTTGAGTCCTTTTAATTGTGTTTTTGTTTCCTGTCTAACTGTGTGATTGGTTGTTTTTCAGCTCACAGTTTCACTTTAAAACAAACTTAAGACTAAAACAATATATTATACACACACAGAAGTCAAACACATTTAAATTACTGGTGTGTTCAGTTGTGTTGGGTCTCCATCTGTCTGTATGTTCACCCCAGCATACTGTACACACACACACACACACACACACACACACACACACACACACACACACACACACACACACACATATAACAGCAGTTTATAAATGAGCCCCACCCTGAGAGTGAAGTACATTATGTATAATTACTCTCAGCCATATGGCCAAACACATACACACACACACACACACACACACACACACACACACACACGCACACACACTCATACTGCAGAATAAACATTCAATAGTGTTGCTGGGGATTCAGCTGCTCATTCATTGATTCATATGTGTGTGTGTGTGTGTGTGTGTGTGTGTGTGTGTGTGTGTGTGTGTGTGTGTGTGTGTGTGTGTGTGTGTGTGTGTGTGTGTGTGTGTGTGTGTGTGTGGCCTCTGGGCCTCTGGGTGAACTCCAGCAGGCCAGTATGTCTGGCTAATGTGGCTTTTGTTAACGATGGTCTGAAAATGGAGGCTGGATCCTGCAGGAGGTGAGCAGGCCCCTGATCAACATCTGCCGGGAGTTACTCATTGATTCTGTCTCCTGGTTGTTGTTTTTTTTTCTGGTGATTCTAATGTTGCTGGAAATAATCAATCGCTTCACGCTGACATGAAGAATGAGGCAGATTTGATGAGCCTGGCATTCCTCATGAAAAAAAAAACAAACCCAAAATGGTACTGATGGTTCTCTCCTGGACGCACGTGATTCTGTGAATTTATAGCCAATCACCACTGATCAATACTGGAAAGAGCAAAGCGGTGTTTCAAAGCTCAGTGGCTGCTGAGGAAACACAAGTCTGCGTCTTTTTCCCCAAGTTTAATTACTGAATTTGAGTTATGCACACAGTTGAGCACAATATCCTTTAACATCAATACAGGTACATCGTGTATTGCAGTAACACTGTATTCTTATTGTTCAGGTCAGTGGTTTGATGGTAAATGTACATGAGAATGACCTCACGCTGGAACCAGGATGACCATGTCGCTGCAAACAGACAACAGGACAGCAAAGACAAATGGAAGAATATTAACACTATGATCACATTATCATGAGAGTTTAGGAAATATTTCGTAAACCACTGCAAAAATTATAAACAAATAACGCCTGACTCAGCCTCACGTAAGGTCCTTAACCCAGGTCTGAGATGCTGAATGATTCTGGAAGCCAGAATCAAGCTGTAATCATTAGATTTCATCACTGTGTTATTGTTCTATCATTGCTGCTATTAGCTGATCTACATTATTAGAGATATTTAAACATGAGAGCAACTTAGCATGTTGTCACTCATTCTCACTGGGGGGGGGGGGGGGGGGGGGCCTCTCAGGGTGCTGAATTAGCTTTCTGGTCTGCAGAAACTCTGTGTTAGCTGTGTGTTGCTAACTAGCCAGGCTAATCTGGTCTGTTTCCCCACGCGTTTGGAGTGCCGGCCCTGAACGCTTTAAAAAGCCTGTTGTTTGGCTCATTAGCATGGTAGCTTGTTTTAGCTAGTACAACAGTCTGTTGGAACCCCGAGGCAACTGTTCAGTTTGTTTTTTTTCAACGTGCCCGAGGCAAATGGACCAAAAATAAACGAAAGGAGAAGCTTTGCAAATCCACCGGAGATCATGGGCGTTTCAACAGCGAGTGAATGGACTCCCGAGTGCATTTACAGATTCGTGCATTTGAATGTGAAAGGCGTGACTGCCCGTCTTCCACTGCTGGCTCAATTAATCGGCTTCGTGATTTCATTTTCTCTTGAGAGATTATATTTCATATTTAAGAGACTTCTGACGTCACATTAGCTATGAGAAGAAAAAGAGAAGTTGTGTCTGTGTCGTCTTGACCTCCCAGAGCCCAGCGCTGGGTTGGTCCTGGGTCAGACATTTGTTCGCATTGTTAAAAAGACAAAAAGGCGACTGTTGCTGTGTGGACGCGAGTGGAAGTTGATCAGAAGCAAACAAACAAACAGGAAAACATGCACATTAACATCTGCAGACACAGAAAAGCCAGGGTGTGATTATTGGAAAGAATGAGATTTCCCCATCTATGTAACAAAATGAAAAGGAAATATTCATATTAGGGGAAAACAAACTATTGAAAAGCTGCTCATTAAAGCTCATAAATAAATGCAAATCATCTTAATTAGTTTGAGGACCTTGGGTGCCTCTGAGCTTCTTCTGCTCCTCTCACTTGTTTTTTTCCCCGTTGTTTGGTTTTTCTCCGTTTCTGTTGTTGTTTTTGTCGTCCTCTTCAGCTTCTGTATCTCTGCCGTCGCCACCCCCCCACCCACCCACACCCCCGCGTCGGTTGTTGTGTCTCGTGGTTCTTTCATCGCCGCGGTTCGACCTGGCTTTACCCTCAGTGGTCACTGGATGCAGATGAGGGCGAGTGGGAGGTGTGGGAGGAGCGGATGGGTGGGGGCGGGACACGAGCAGCTGGGGAGCCATTTTCTGGCATGGCGGTCGTATTTGAGCAGGAGCCGAGCTCTCTCTCAACAAAGTCAGGAGTGTTCAAGAAAAAAAATAAAAACCACTCACGGCGTGCTTCGGGGACGATGAATTTCTGAGCCTGAGTGAGAGTCTGAAACTGTCACGTCGGCGAACGCAGAGATCAAATGACATCTGGATATTTGTACAGAAGTTTCAACTTTCTACAATCTCTGACAAAATAACCCCCGCAGCTAAAGTCTTTATACAGCAGATCAACATTTATGAGAAGATTTATATCGACTTTATTAACAGAAAGTGAAGAAAGTTGACGGCGTTGTCAGGCTGCCTGCAGAGATGTGCTCCGCCAGTTTGGTTTCAGTGCAACAGTTCAGCCGGGGCCTCGGGGCTTCGTTAGACGCACCTCACCACCGGGACGCTCGCTGCTGTGAGAGGAAGCTGTAGATTGGACGCCAGTGTTTCCACTGCTGTTATTAGATTAGGGACATGTAATTGGTCTCCGGCCTATCTGTGATATCTTTATGGACCTCTAATGGGCCCTTTTGGTTGGAGAGGAGGATGAGAGGTGCAGATAATTGGTCCTGAGGTGCTGCACAGACTCAGCCGCTGCTGCGCTCAGTTTGTAATTTACCAGGAGAGCTCACACCTATTCACTGTAACAAGGTGCTGTAAATCACTGGAACTCAACAAGGGGGGCGGGGGGGGCGGCCATAGAGAAGATGCAAAGTGCAGTAGATTTGATGTTTTCATCTGTTGTTAAATGAGTCTAGGTAACACGTACCAGACTGGCGAGCCGTTCATCTGTCTGGAAACACGTTGTCCACAAGTTCCGCTTCTAATTGACTCCTCGACTCGCCAGTGCAGAACTTTTCTGTGAGGAGGAAGTCACATTCAGGCCTGTCTCCAGGGCTTCCGTCCTCACGGGACGCTTTATTCACTCATCACTGTACGTCCAAACGGGCGGATCAGAACAAGAACCTGCATGAACCTTTTTAGACCTGTGGCCAAGACCTCCCCCTCACCTGCTGAGCTAGAGAGTCTCAGTGCTGCATCCTGATGGGCTTCTGAGCCAAACAGGACAGAAAGGTGGGAAATAACTCTGGGGGGGTTTTGATTGGAGAGCTGAGAAGTGGGTGTATCCCGAGCGTGTCACTGTAACGGTAGATGGTAGAGGTTGTGCCAGCGGGCCTGTTACTACGGCGTATTTGGGAAAGAAAACAAGGTTTCAAGTGTTTAACAGCCAAAAAGCAGAGAAGCATTTATACTCGCTGCAGGCGGGTCCAAGAGGCGTTGATGCTGCTGAAGGTTGACGACTGGCTGATGCACGCACGTTCTATTATGAACTGAAGCTGGTAGTTGCGTGCTTGTGGGAGCATGCAGCCTGTTTAGTTTACAGGGGGGAAAAAAGTGGATTTTGATTTACAAATTCAAATATGTTTATTTTCAAATATTCAAATATCCTGGTGCAGCAATAAGTCTCAGGACTGCTGGTTCTACCACAAACTTTGTGGTTTCCTCCAACTTGGACTCTCGGGCCAGTCTGCAACTCACATGTCCCTGTTTAGTTTGGGGCGTCTGTTTCAAAAAGAATACACCGTGATGCTGAATGACGCCGCAACAACAGCATTTCCAGAATCTTCTTAATATCCGGAGGAGAGAAAAAAAAATTCCCATCTGCTGCACCACAACAAGATTTTTATCCCATTTCCCTCAAATTCACCTCTCTCCTCCCCCAAACATAACCAGCATGACTGCAATGACATTTTACCTCCCTCAGTTTATCCAGTGTGAAGAACATAACGATTTCACTTTGTTGTACAGTAACAGGCCGTGACCAGAGGGCAGATTTGGAGGTAAACGGGAGTTTGGACGTATCACACAGGTACATGAGAGGTTTAACATCGCCGGTGAATCCTGCACGGTTGTCTAACAGCGCCTGGGACCCTGGCAGGTTTGAGGGAATGTCTCTCAGCAGGTGGACCGACGGTGGTGGGAGGAGCGCCATGAGATCCGTGGAAGTCAACGTGTTATGCAACCTAATCATAGGGTGTGACCCCTGGTGTCACTTACACCGACCTACATGTCACTGACACATATACCTACTCTGACACAGATACCACCGAAGCACAAACTCACAAGTGTTAAAACTGCACGCCGGCATGTTGTGACATGCAATCGATATGAGCGTGAAAAGATAGAAAGTTGCTTTTATGTAATTATAAACAAACTGTTTTATGAATATAGATATATATATATATAGAGAGAGAGAGAGAGAGAGAGAGAGTCAGCTGCTACAATAGTGCTGTTGCTGGTTACACATCAGCTGCATGCCGCTTCATTTAAGCAGATATGATTATTTCAATGTTACAAAACACCCAGCGGAGGATTAATTAGATTAAATGACCAATAAGTCACACTTATTAAGAGTGCTCCTTGGTTACACCCATCATCAGCTGAGCTCTTTCGCTCCAATGGCACTGAGCACTTGTGATTTCTCGTGTTGTTATTCCCGCTACTATCAATTATTCAATATTTGTTTGAATAAATGAACATGAAAAATAATCTCCAATGTCTACAGAAGGCGATGGTTAATTGGAATTAAAGAAAAAAAAAGTTTGCGCCGTCTTTTTTTTGTTGTTGTTGTTGTGCTTCTTTCTCTCGCACTCTTGCCTTTTATACTTTCTTGCATTGTACCATTGGACTTTTTCTTCTTTCATGTCAGTTCATTACATTTAATTTATTAATGTCCAATATTTAATGTGCCAAAAATGTCAGATTCAAACAGATGAAAATGGGGCATTTTCTCCTGGTACGAGGGATGCTCAAGCTGTTTGCTGCTTCTTGTTGTGACTCTGGGGGCTCGACGAGGGAGGGGAGGGGAAGAAACAGCGAGAGAGACAGAGGGAGGGGAAGAGAGCGAGAAGAGAGTGAACTCTTCAGTCAGACCTGAAGTTTATCTTTAACCGAGCATCAAGCTCCCAAACCACAATGCTGCTTGGTGCCAAAAGGCACAACTTTACAGAAAGTAACCTCAAAACAGGGCTGGAGTTGGCGGGAGAAAGACAACTTTACAGAAACAAACAAACCCCGCAACCTTACTGTAACTCCAAAAAGAGCAACTAAACTTAGAGCTGCAGAGGAGAACAAAGAGGTGAGACTTCTGTGTTGTAGCGAAATCTATATTTGATGGATAAAATGATATCTTACAGCTGCAGTGTTTGAATATGAAATGTTTCCTTTTGTAACAGAGCAGCAGTAGGAGAGTGGCACTCACACACACACACACACACACACACACACACACACACACACACAAACTTGTTCTTATAACCCTTTGTGTGATCTAGTCTTTGCCTAACTTTAGCCAGCAGCTAAATGCCTGACCTTGAGCTTAGGACCAGGTTCTGAGCTTTTGAAGGCAACCTGAATTTGTGAGGACCAGCCAAAATGTCCACCTCTTCACAAATGTCCTCACTGTTTTTCAGAAGTACTAGTGGCCCTCACTAGTTGCAAATACAAGATCAGACAGACAGACAGACAGACAGACAGATACACACACACACAGACACACACGCACACAAAACACAGTTGCATGGCTATTGATCTACAAGCAGTTTGTCCTTGATTTCTGTCCCACTGTCACTGCGATCGATGGCTCATTGACTCACAGGGAGGACGAATCAGCTGATACACACACACACACACACAGACGCAGGCGCGCCAGCTCTGCGATAAATAAGGTGTGTTAGTTATCGCTCATCTCTGCCACAGCAGACAGGAACTGATCAGACACAGATCCAGTTTTCTTCACAGTATAATGATGTTACCGTGTCTGTAGGACGCAGACGTTGATGTTTGTCAGACGCTGTTGTCCTAAAGGGATCCATGACATCATGGATAGCAACAAATTATTTGGCCCAGTCGTGGACACATCGGGACTCGTTGGAATACTTCGTCCAACATATCTACGACTTTCTGTGCAGTCAAAATAAAACCTGCCTGCAGGATCTTTACTGGACGCTGTGAACCGTTTGTCACGGGGATCCTCGTCGCTGACAGCTAAACTTCCTGAAGCCCCGAGAGGAGGAAACCCACTCTGATTCATGACGTCGGTCATTGTAAAGATAAAGACATCGCTAGTTTGAGATCTCTCCAATCACGATGCATATTTCAAGATGTGTAAAATCTGGTGATCGATATTGAGAATCAGATTTGATCCATAATTCCAGTTCAAGGTAACTATGATGTCACACACGTGTTGATGTCTGGTATCGTGTTACATTTTACAACATTTTCATTGGAGACACTGGAAATATATTTAGCTTTACTCTTGCCTCGTTCAAATGTAATTATAGACGTCAGGAATCATAGTTTAGGTATTTAAACAGACGGGGGTAGAATTTATCTTGAACTTGAGTTCAGTTTCGTCAGGATTCCGTTGTCGATGAATTTGGATGATTCTGACGCTGGAATCGTCATAAAGGCCTTTGTACACGGAGTCCAATTTGTTTCTTGTTTCACATTTTAAAATCTTAAAAGTAAAAAAAAAAAAATCTAATTTTAAATTTAAAATCTTAAAAGGAACATCTGAAAAGCAAAAGAACCCAAAAAAATGCTACGCACACAAACCTTGCACGCTGAGTCTGATGCATTTATTTTTCTATTCATTTGGAGTCGTCAAGCACTGAGGATGATTTTGAGGTTCTGCCACCTTGCATTCTGGGTTCATTTTTAGCATAAAATAACGACATCTGCATGCATGCAGGCTACGGTGGCTCTGAACAGTCCAACAAACCCTTGAGTGGCTTTGCAGGGATGTGGACAAAAATGGAAATGTAACCTGTTTAGTGTTCAGACTTTGCTTTCAAAGGTCTGGATTCTGTTGCAGTTTTTTACGGAATTAGAAACATGCACGGCGACAGCGGCGTGAGTCTCACCGGCTCAAATGTGAGAGAGCTTCGGCTAGTCAAGGTGATGTTGCAGATATCGGCAATGGCGGCCCAGCCGAGCCGTTAAAGGCCGAACGGCGTGCTGCCGTGAGAGTGATTTGTGTGTCGGAGCGAGTTCACGAGGGACGACACGACGATACTGAAAGCTGAATCTGCTGGGAAGATGCTGTAATTGTTGGTTCTGGGATGAAGCCACTGATCATTTGTGACTTTCCATGTGAACTCTGGACACAACACACACACACGCACACACACACATATAAAATGTAGATGCAAGTTTCGAGTTGCCATAGCAACCTCAGGCAAGCACACAGTTTTCAAGAGACGGTTTCTCGTACCATTTGCCAATTTGGTTAATTATGTCTTTGTGCCGGTGAATAGGCCTCGACTCTACTCACCCCCCACCCCCCACCCCCACGCCTGTCCCGGCTCAGGCCTGAGCATAGACAGCTGACACACACACACACATACATGCACATACACACACTTTGTTTGGGGGGGGGGGGGCTGGGTCCAGGATGACTACAAGCGGGCGGATGGAGGTAGGAACATTGAACAGCAGCTCTAATGAGCCAGTGGCTGTCAGGAATGGTTAGGCTGCTGCGCATGGAGAGGCGGGGCTAATGGAGGGGCGGGGGCCTTCAAACACACACGCACACACAGACACACACATACACACACACTTACAGAGTGATAACGAATGATTTGGTCAACCACTAGAACTCTCGCATGCTTGTCGGCTCGGCCTCTCACAGTTCCTCGTGTGTTTGTTCTCCTCCTCGTTCTTGTCGATCTTCACTTCGCCGCCGACACTGAAGCTTCCGTGCTGTCAGAATAATCATTCCGTTTAACCACAAACACCCAGGAACAAGACAGTAAATTCATCTGCTCTTACTCAACATGGTCGACATGAGTCACAACCCTGCGTCAGACACCGCTGCTGCGCCGCTCACATATTAGCATGCATGCATGTAATTGATGCAGTCAGTGTGTTTGGCGTGTGTTGAGAACGTGCATGTTTTAGTTCCAGTCAGCGAGTCCTGCTGTCCACTACATATGTTTGCTATGTTCCTCTGCCTCCATTACATGAATGTGCAAACCAGCTCTCATACAATGACAACCATCTGTCAATACACGCGCACACACACTCCTCCTACAAATACTGGCAACAAAGTCAGCAGAAAAATCAATGGCGTTCTGACAGAGACAAAAGGGCCTGGGAGGAGGAGCAGCTGAACTTTTCCGTTTGTTTCCACACTTTCCTCTGCAGCAGATGTCACGGTAAAAGCTGACGAGCCTGGTCGCTGCGGCGGCGGCGGCGTCTGAGGTTGAAGCCTCGTGAGACCACACCTGAGACTCCTCCGTCTAATTCATTCAGCGACTCCTTCCTGTTGTCGGGCTTTGATTCTGGAGTCTTGACGGTTGAAAGTGAGCAGGTAGTGACTTCTGCTGAGTGTTCTGCAGCGAGTGAGTGCGCGAGCGATGGTGAGGAGCACATTCCCCACAGCAGCCCACACTGAAATAAAGGCACAGATGTTATCAATTACTGAGGGCCTTGCAGTCATCAGCGTATCTGTGCGCTGGCCGGCTCTTCCCTCTGTTTAATTACAGTTCTGTCTCATTAACAATATTCTGCTGCTTGTATCTCCATCTGCTGTTCATTGTCATTTCATGAATGTGCCCTTCAGCCTGATCCTCTGCTTCTTCCTGTCTCAACTTGTTCCAGTCATGTGTGCAACATCATTCAATGATGAATGTGTCAAGGTTTATTCCGTCTACTTTCTGCTACTCCTCGTGTGTAGCTTGACAGCAGAGGAGCCTGTAGATTCCGTACAACGACTGCCCTTTTGCCGGAAACTCAAGCTGAAGTGCCTCTGAGCACCAGAATAAATCCAGCTTCAGGTGGTCCTGCTGTACTTTCATTTTGACCTTTGACCTTTGCTGTAAAAAGCTGAATCAAAGGAGACTTTTCCTTGAGAAGCCAGGCCTGGGTTGTGCTGGTGGTGTGTGGGAGGATGAGGAGCAGAAGGAGCATCAGAGACACCAAGTGACATAACAGCAATGAGATGTGATGATAATAATGAACTGATGATGACGCCACCTGATAATGACACCCCTGGGAGACGGCGGCGGCGCAGCCCCGCATCAGTGCGGTGTTCACGTCCTCTCTGGAGGTTCCAACGTGATGCACTTCTTGCCTGACACACCGAATAACAGACAGAGAGGAAGAGGAGACCGAGTGACAGTGGTGGAGAGGAAGATGGAGGGATGGAAGAGGATGATGTCAGAGGAGCATGCTGTCAGCGAGACTCTGTTAATGATGTACAGATGGCCGGTGAGGCTGCCCTCCCCACACCAGTAATCTAATGAGGAGACGTGGATTACCGTTAACTCAGATTAATTTTTAACATGGTGGAGGACCCCATGATGACAACCATGATTATTATCATTACCATAATCATTATCAGTTTGTCTGCCACCCTGTGTGTTGTTGCGTGTGTTGCGTGTGTGTGTGTGCGCGAGTGCGCGTCGTCACGTGGCTTTAAGAATACTGTACACTAGCTTTGCGAGAGGTTTTTATGAACCTTGTTCATTTGCATGGAGTCTAGACATGACATCACGTCATCATCCTTTTGTTTTTCATAAACAATATGTATTGACCCTCAGTCAGGCCGGGGTGTAAGACCACCAGAAAACACAACAAGACATAAAAGGCCTTTTGTCGTGGGATGAGCGTGCGAGGAGGGGAATCAGAAATCTCGATTCCCATCTCCTCGCCTCCGAAACGTGAGGCGCTGTAACGTGAAACGTGGAGTTTCCTGAAGTTAAGGATGCGCAAATGATGGGAGGAGAAGACTGAAACACTGCAGGGATGAAGGTTTGGTTGGTGAAAGTTCAAGTTGGAAAAATGGTCGTGTTCATTGAGTTTTGTCGCATTTCTACGATAAATGAACACAAGCAATCTGTCTTTCATGTAGTTTATCTCCAAATGATGCAAAATCGTTATGTGATTCATTCTCCTTTAGCCGGTACCTGTTGGCAGATCAGACAGCATCAGCACAGCAAACAACAAGCAAAAATAAAAATGAGGGGGTTGGGAAAAGTTGCGTGTGTGTGTGTGTGTGTGTGTGTGTGTGTGTGTGTGTGTGTGTGTGTGTGTGTGTGTGTGTGTGTGCGTGTGCGTGCACACGGGCGTGCACTGGGGGTTAGTCAGAGTCAGACAGTGTCTAATCCTCACATCCATTGCTCTCTTAAAACGACAACAACACAGGATGAGACAAGATAAAACAGTCTCGGCCATTGTTGCAGCAGACAATGAATAAAAGTGTTGCTCATTGTTTGATATCAGCTCCACACTGAGCATGCTCCCCATTTAAAAACTCACTAATGCGCCGCTAATGTGTGGCATTAATTAGGAGGAAAAGAATAAAAAGCCATCGTGGTGTTTGAGGGTTTGGGGATGTTGAATGGCTCTATTGATATAAGGCAGACAGATGTTAGCCCATAATTCATCGTCACATTCAAAATAAGGATCATTTTTACGAAACTTTCTCAATGAAAGTTTGTTTGAAATGTTTACTGCTCAGTGTTTTTTTGGGGGGGGGTGTTTTTTGTCACTGAATATTTCACCCCACCTTCATCTCCAGGCATAGGCACTGTATCACATTTAAGCGTTGTTAAACATTGTTAGTGTCATTGTTACATACACATACACACACACACGCACACACACACTGATTCAGGGTCTTTGATGCAGGGATGTGAAGGCGCTGGGTGGCGAGGCAGAGCTGTCACTTCGCTCGTCTCTCATGTCCATGTTGAAGCAAGAGCGTGTGTGTGTGTGTGTGTGTGTGTGTGTGTGTGTGTGTGTGTGTGTGTTAGAGAGAGAGAGAGAGCGAGAGAGAGGAGCAGGGGGGGTTTCTCTTAATAGGCAGGTCCCTAAAAGCATGCCGATTACCCCAATTAAACAGAGTTCTCATCACCATCTCTGGGTCCCCGGGCCCCGAGAGCCTGCTCGCCTGTCTGAAATAGTTGACAATAGGCCCGGCTGACACACCCAGTCAACTATACACACACACACACACACACACACACACACGTGCACACACGCACACACACATGCACACCTCAAAAAATGTCTTGCACTCGTGTTTCTCAAACTACAGCCTCGTTATCTGATAACAGCTTTTTAATATTTGGATTCTGAGGAAGCTGAACCTGCACCGGAGCCATGACAGTTTATTTGATCTGTATTGTTAAGGGTTAAACTTCAGCGGCATAAAATTAAAAGAACAAAACATTACACAAGCCTACCAAAAGGAGTGGACCGAGGACAGAGAGAAACAGGGTGAAAAAAAGGAATATTTTTCTTCTGCCACAGAGAATATTCTTGGAGGTCTGACCTCCCCTGAGAGTCCCCGATCATCAACGTAGACCAGATAGACACGGGGACAGTCTGGACTTGTTTTGGTTGTTATTTTGCTGTGATTCCAGCAAGAGCATCAAAAACAGCTCAGACTAATTTCAGGGTGAAACTTTCTGCATTCAAACTGATTTTCAACTGTGATGCAGTGTCCCACTCATCAATTCAGTATCAAACGCAACAAAAATTTGAGGACAACAAAGTTTTAGCCCCAAGTTTGACATCTTGCTGCAGAGACAGAGGACTGAACCATGCTGCATCCCAGCGAATCAGACAGAAATCTCAACCAAAACTCACCGCGTTTATCCGACACCTCTGTCTGCATCACTTGTAGATATTTTTACTGCCTGTCTCTTCACAAAGACATATTGTATCTCTCTCTCGCTCCCTCACACACACACACACACACACACACACACACACACACACACACACACACACACACACGCAGCAGTGGTGACATCTCTGCCTGCTGTTGTCCCATGCTGTCGTCTGGCTGTCACAACCCCAGTGTCGGCCTGCTGCTTTGGGAGAAACGCCTGCGTCGGGCAGATTCTATTTAGACAGATTAAAAACTCCATGTCCAGCTGTCTTCATCAGCCTGTGATCGTCGCAGCAGATACGTCTCTGCTCCGCTCTATCTCTGCATCTCCATCCCACATCCTTCTCTTTTTATCTGGATGCAACACCCTCTCTGACTCTGTCTCCTCTCAGCTTATTCTCCCCCTCGCCTTTCTTTTCACTTCCCAGTAAGACTGTAGTGCTGTGCTTCCAGCGCAGGAGCTGCTGTCACAGGGGTTTTAGCAGCTGAATTACTGTAGATTAAGCAGAGCACAACAAATGCTGGTGGGGATGAGTTGGCTTTTCTCGGCAGCGTGGCACTGTAAGCCTTCTTCTTCTCACAGATGCACACGTGGTGTGGCTTTCAAGGTATCGGGTGAGATAGAAGGGCTAAACTGTTCCTCTTTTGTCTTGCGGATGACACATCAAGACTTACACGAAAGATAACACAAGATTACTTTCGCGGTGAAGCAGCGGGAAAACAGGATGAACAGGGCCACGCGGTGCACAGGCTGATTTCAATGTAGCCACACAATGTACGCACAGCTTTACACCTAAATTGAGACAGAAGCAGCTCTTAAGAGGAACTATAGATTTGTTATTTTAAACTCTGCGTGGAAGCTTGACAGGAATCTCCAGCTCAGTTTGTGTGTCTCGTTGTGTACATGTGTATTCACATGTGTCTGCTTGTAATAGCTCGAAGCACTCGAGCGTGCATGACTTCATATCCCTACATGTCATGTGCATTTTGAATGTGATTGTTTGAGTGTGTGTGTGTGTGTGTGTGTGTGGCCCGAGGCTGAATCCCTGATGATGTCAAACAGTGTAGTAATGGTCCTATCTCTTCCTCTGTCCTTTAGTCCTTGAGTCCTGCCCCCCTCCCCCCACAGCATCAACATGTGAATCTAAAATAAACTAATAAAGTAAAACTGTACATGTTTTTTTCTTCCTGCTCTCTCTCTCTCTCTCTCTCACACACACACTCACACACACACTCACACGTATCACATTGATTCTGCTGGTCAAAGTTTACTTTGTCCGATTGGTTTTAGATCTCTGTGTTGATTGTGAATATAAATCATGAATGCAAAAATGAAA